>NC_041353.1:6043814-6078814 GCF_004354835.1 Perca flavescens
ACTACACTAAGGCTTTTTTATTACTTTTGTCGACATACTATACTATGGCTTTTTTTGACATATTATACTATGGCTTTTTATCATTTTTGTCAATATATTATACTATGGCTTTTTTTATCATTTTTTTCGACATACTATACTATGGCTTTTTATCACTTTATTCGACATACTATACTATGGCTTTCTTCAACATACTATACTATGGCTTTTTAATCACTTTTTTCGATATACTATACTAAGGCTTTTTTATCACTTTTTTTCGACATACTATACTATGGCTTTATTATCGCTTTATTATAATTTTTTTCAACATACTATACTATGGCTTTTTTCGACATGCTATATTATGGCTTTATTATCACTTTTTTCGACATACTATACTATGGCTTTTTTATCACTTTATTTTACATACTACACTATGTCTTTTTTATCACTTTATTCGACATAATATACTATGTCTTTTTTATCACTTTATTCAACATACTACACTATGGCTTTTTTATCACTTTATTTGACATACTATACTATGGCTTTATTATCATTTGTTCGACATATTATACTATGGCTTTTTTCGACATACTATTCTATGGCTTTTTTATCCCCTTTTCGACATACTGTACTACACTATGGCTTTTTTATCACTTTATTCGACATAATATACTGTCTTTTTGATCATCATTTTTTTCGACATAGTACACTATGGCTTTTTTATCACTTTATTCGACATACTATACTATGGCTTTTTTTATCATTTTTTCGACAAACTATACCATAGCTTTTTTATCACTTTTTTCGATATACTATACTAAGGCTTTTTTATCACTTTTTTCGACATACTATACTATGGCTTTTTTATTATTTTTTTCGATATATTGTACTAAGGCTTTTTTATCACTTTTGTCGATATACTATACTAAGGCTTTTTTATCACTTTTTTCGACATTTCAATACTATGGCTTTTTTATTACTTTTTTCGATATATTATGCTAAGGCTCTTTTATCACTTTTGTCGACATACTATACTATGGCTTTTTTATCCCTTTTTTTGACATACTATACTATGGCTCTTTTATCACTTTATTTGACATACTATACTATGACTTTTTTTGACATACTATACTATGGCTTTATTTGACATACTATACTATGGCTTTATTATCATTTTTTCGACATACTATACTATGGCTTTTTTATCACTTTTTTCGACATACTATACTATGGCTTTTTTATCCTTTTTTCGACATACTATACTATGGCTTTTTTATCACTTTATTCGACATACTACACTATGTCTTTTTTATCACTTTATTCGACATAATATACTATGTCTTTTTTATCACTTTATTCAACATACTACACTATGGCTTTTTTATCACTTTATTTGACATACTATACTATGGCTTTATTATCATTTTTTCGACATTTTATACTATGGCTTTTTTCGACATACTATTCTATGGCTTTTTTATCCCCTTTTCGACATACTACACTATGGCTTTTTTATCACTTTATTCGACATAATATACTATGTCTTTTTGATCATCATTTTTTTCGACATAGTACACTATGGCTTTTTTATCACTTTATTCGACATACTATACTATGGCTTTTTTTATCATTTTTTCGACAAACTGTACCATAGCTTTTTTATCACTTTTTTCGATATACTATACTAAGGCTTTTTTATCACTTTTTTCGACATACTATACTATGGCTTTTTTATTATTTTTTTCGATATATTGTACTAAGGCTTTTTTATCACTTTTTTCGATATACTATACTAAGGCTTTTTTATCACTTTTTTCGACATTTCAATACTATGGCTTTTTTATTACTTTTTTCGATATATTATACTAAGACTCTTTTATCACTTTTGTCGACATACTATACTATGGCTTTTTTATCCCTTTTTTTGACATACTATACTATGGCTCTTTTATCACTTTATTTGACATACTATACTATGACTTTTTTTGACATACTATACTATGGCTTTATTTGACATACTATACTATGGCTTTATTATCATTTTTTCGACATACTATACTATGGCTTTTTTATCACTTTTTTCGACATACTATACTATGGCTTTTTTATCCCTTTTTCGACATACTATACTATGGCTTTTTTATAATTTTTTCGACATACTATACTATGGCTTTTATTATCACTTTTTTGACATACTAAACTATGGATTTTTTCGATATACTATACTATGGCTTATTTTGACATACTACACTATGGCTTTTTTATCACTTTTTTCGACAAACTATACTATGGCTTTTTTTAACATACTATACTATGGCTTGATTTGACATACTATACTTTGGCTTAAATATCACTTTTTTCGTCATACTATACTATGGCTTTTTTATCACTTTTTCGACATTCTATACCATAACTTTTTTATCACTTTTTTCGACAACTATACTATGGCTTTTTTATCACTTTTCCGACATACTATACTATGGCTTTTTTCGTCATACTATACTATGGCTTTTTTATCACTTTTTCGACATTCTATACCATAACTTTTTTATCACTTTTTTCGACATACTATACTATGGCTTTTTTATCACTTTTCCGACATACTATACCATGGCTTTTTTCGACATACTATACTATGGCTTTTTTATCACTTTTTCAACATATAATACTATGGCTTTTTTATCACTTTTTTCGGCATACTATACTATGACTTTTTTCGACATACTATACTATGGCTTTTTTATCACTTTATTCGACATACTTCACTATGGCTTTTTTATCACTTTATTCGACATAATATACTATTTCTTTTACATCACTTTATTCAAAATACTACACTATGGCTTTTTTATCACTTTATTCGACATACTATACTATGGCCTTTTTATCATTTTTTTGACATACTATACTATGGCTTTTTTCGCCATACTATACTATGGCTTTTTTTATCCCTTTTTTCAACATACTATACTATGGCTCTTTTATCACTTTATTTGACATACTATACTATGACTTTTTTCGACATACTATACTATGGCTTTTTTATCACTTTATTCGACATACTATACTATGGCCTTTTTATCATTTTTTTCGACATACTATACCATAGCTTTTTAATCACTTTTTTCGACATACTATACTATGGCTTTTTTTATCCCTTTTTTCGACAAACTATACTATGGCTTTTTTATCACTTTTTTGACATAATATACTATGGCTTTTTTCAACATACTATACTATGGCTTTTTTATCACTTTTTTCGACATACTATATACTATGGCTTTTTTCGACATACTATATTATGGCTTTATTCGACATACTATACTATGGCTTTTTTATCCCTTTTTCAACATACTATACTATGGCTTTTTTATCACTTTTTTCGACATACTATACTATGACTTTTTTCGACATACTATACTATGGCTTTTTTTATCCCTTTTTTCAACATACTATACTATGGCTCTTTTATCACTTTATTTGACATACTATACTATGACTTTTTTCGACATACTATACTATGGCTTTTTTATCACTTTATTCGACATACTTCACTATGGCTTTTTTATCACTTTATTCGACATAATATACTATTTCTTTTTCATCACTTTATTCAAAATACAACACTATGGCTTTTTTATCACTTTATTCGACATACTATACTATGGCCTTTTTATCATTTTTTCGACATACTATACCATAGCTTTTTAATCACTTTTTTCGACATACTATACTATGGCTTTTTTATCCCTTTTTCGACAAACTATACTATGGCTTTTTTATCACTTTTTTGACATACTATACTATGGCTTTTTTCAACATACTATACTATGGCTTTTTTTATCCCTTTTTTCAACATACTATACTATGTCTCTTTTATCACTTTATTTGACATACTATACTATGGCTTTTTTTATCCCTTTTTCTGAATTTTTTACTATACTATGGCTTTTTTTATCCCTTTTTCTGAATTTTTCGATGTACTATACTATGACTCGTTTGACATACTATACTATAACTTTTTTTGACATGCTGTACTATGATTTGTTTGTGAATTTTTATATGTACAATTCTATGACTCGTTCAACATACTATACTATGACTTTTTTTTTTCGACATACTTATACTATAACTTTTTCATGATTTTTTTCGACATACTTCATTTCATACTATGACTTTATTGACATACTATACTATGATTTTTTTTTGACATACCATACTATGATTTATTTGTGAATTTTTCGATGTACAATACTATGACTCGTTCAACATACTATACTATGACTTTTTATGATTTATTCGACATACTCTACTATGAATTCTTTTTTTCGACATACTATACTGTGACTTTTTTATGATTTTTTCGACACACTACACTGACTTTTTTCAACATACTATATTATGAGTTTTTTTATGATTTTTCCGACATACTATACTATGACTTTTAGACACACTATACTTACTTTACTTTGACTTACTATACTACTGAAAATGTCATTGGCATGCCATAAGTCATAAAAATCAAGAAACACACATAGAACATTAGAAAATAACAATCAAAATATGTACAATACATGTGAATTCAAATGTAAGAGCTGTACACTTTTTATAAGGGTTAATTTTCAGCAGAAATTTGCAAAATTGTACAAGAAATGTTCAAAGGTTCATAGTACAAAGTACAGTATAAAAACAATATGCCATGTACAGAGATGTAGGCCCAAATATGTCCGTTATTATAATGTATATAGATGTGAAGACCACAGCCTCCTGCCAGTGGAGTGATTCGAAGAGTTTGTCCATGGTGTCCGGGATCGGCCAGAATCTTTCCTGCCTGCCTCATGGTCCTGGAGGGATGGCAGTTTTCAGCTAAATCACCTTCTTAGTGGAACGAATGATACACTGCAGTCTGGTTCCGTAGTGTAATGTACCAGATGGTGATGGAGATGGTGAGCATGAACTCAATGATGGCTGTGTAAAAAAGCACCATTGTTGATTTTGGTAAATTTAACTTATTCAGTTTATACAGGAAGTATATCATCTACAACCTTTTTAACTTGATGTCCAGGGTGATGATGAAGGACCGAGGACTCAACAGCGTTGACTGGAAAGTCAGTGTTAAGTATGTCGAAAAAAGTCTTGTTATAGCATATTGAAAAAAATCATTAAAAAAGTCATAGTATGTCAAAAAAGTCATAGTCCAGTATGTTGAAAAAAGTCAGTGAAGTATGTAAAAAAAAATGAAAGTCATTGTATAGTATGTCAAAAAAGTCTTAATGTAGTATGTCAAAAAGTCATAAAAAGTTATAGTATGTCAAAAAAGTCTATTAAAGTCATAGTATATTTGTCGAAAAAAGTCACAGTATAGAATGTCAAAAGAAGTCATAATATAGTATGTAGAGAAAAGTCATAGTATAGAATGTCGAAAAAGGTATCAAAAAGTCATAGTAAAGTATGTTGAAAAAAGTCATAAAAAAGTCAAAGTGTGGTATGTAGAAAAAGTCATAAAAAGTTACTTGTATAGTATGTGGAAAAAAAATTCATAAAAAAGTACTAGTATAGTATGTCATGAAAAGTCCTAGTATAGTATGTCGAAAAAGTCACAGCATATTTGTCGAAAAAAGTCCTAGTATAGTAGGTCATGAAAAGTCAATATATAGTATGTCAAAAACTCAAAAAAGTCTGTCAAAGTTCAAAGTGGAAAAGTCAAAAACCTTAGTATGTTGAAATAGTCATATAGTTAGTATACAGTGTTTAGAAAAGAAACATAAATTACTACCATATATAAACTAGTTCAGTGCCCGTGTAAAATGTGGCTGTCGGGAACAGGCGATTACTTGGCCTGTGGCATGGCTTGTTGTAGAATTCTCTAAAACCAAAAATTGTACCCTAAAATTACTTTCAGAAGGACCCCAAACCACTTAATATGCAACTCCACTGTATGGCCTAGTACTGAGTAATCCGACATTAGTTCTAGTTAAGACCTCCCAAAAACACTTTACTGGCTTCACATTTATTGAAGGAATAATTGTATTTGAATTATATTGCAATGTCTCCCTGCTATTTTTCTTCTGTACATTTACTAACTAAGGAATAACTATGGTACAACCCAAATGAATTATTTTACTACTGGTCCAAAAAACACTCCCATCTTCAGGCCCTGAACACTGTCGTATGGTAACTGCATTTCCATCTAAAGGAATATAAAAACAATACAAATTGATAATCTATTAGACAACATAAACATAAAATGTTTTTAATTTTTCATCAAGAGTAAAGCATCAACATTTTTATTTCTCAGTCATCAGCATTTATTGTGAGGAATGACAGATACAGGGACTGATGAAAAGCTTGAGGGTTCTATAAGAGGTTTATTTTTACCATATATTTTACAAATAGAAGCACAAATGTTCATAGACTTCCGACAATGTGTCTAAAAGTACTTTGAAGAACTCTAGTGGAAAACGAAACGAAGATCTCGCCCGTTTAGCTGCAAAGAAAAATAAAATTAAAATTAGTAAAAACACAGAGCATAAACAAAACAGCCCTTATGACAGGGTGAAAACTCTGCTCTGAAACCTAAACGGTATCAAGGCTATTATATCAAAGAATTTATAGTACACACACTTCTACACAAGATGCTCGTCAAACTAGCTTAGAAGGGTTTCTAACATTACAGTCTATTCTACAGTGTTACCTCCTCTGTTAAAACAAGCCTCAGTTCCTAAGTTCAGCAGAAGGTGAGGAGGAGCAGAGTAGGTCAGAGAGGAAAATTAGTAACAAGAATGTGATGGCTTTTGGAAATGTAAAAAGACATGCATAACAGAGGGAAGCTTTTGTGGGAGAGAGAAAAAAAGGAAGTCTCAAGAGGTCAGAAAAGTCAGTGGAGTGATGGAAGAATATGGGGGAAATGTGTAAATGAATGGGGGGAAGATGGAAAGAGTGAGAGAAGAGAGAAAAGAGCAGACTTACAGAGCAGCAGCTCCAGAGATGATCTCAATGAGCTCCTTGGTGATGACGGCCTGTCGGGTACGGTTGAATTTGAGGGTCAGCTTTTCAATGATGTCAGCTGAAGGGAGGGGAGAGAAATCGGTCAGTCAATGTCAAAATATGTATTTATTTACTTGACGGACAATGCAGAGCACCTTGGCAGTAACAGAGGTAGCTATAAGCTAATTTTCATCTGGAGTGCCTACAAAAGTAGTCCCTACGGTAAAAGGTTTACGGTGGAAGAGGAAAACCAAAAATCATGGCTCAGCATCAAACATCCGTTTAAAACTAAATCAAAACAAGATGTGAAAAGTGATGACCATATCATGAGATTGTATTCCAAATTACAAGTTAAGGCCAGGCAATGCAGGCAAATACATGTTGGAAAGAGAGAGAGAAAAAGAAGGCCCTCTCTCGATCTGCTTAAAGTGCTCATATTATGCTCATTTTCAGGTTCATAATTGTATTTAGAGGTTATATCAGAATAAGTTAATTTTTAGGGACTTTGGGCTTTTTTACTTTGTAAAACTATAACGTGTACAAAAACATAACACAATAAAGGAAAAGCCAAAAAGCATAATATGAGCACTTAAAAAAAAAAAAAAAAAAAAAAATGTTGTGTCAACGCCTAATTTTAAACTAATTACCCAATTTCAGATCCCATTTTTTAGCTCAGAGAAACTATACTAGAGGAATACAGTTTCAAAGACTTTGAAACTCTCTAGATAATCGAGTTGTCGGAGAAACATTGTTAACAGCACCCTCCTGAAAGACAGGAAGGTGAAACGTGTTAGCCAGGAAGTCCTTACAGGCGTTCTTGCTGGCGTTGTCCATAGCGGTCATCCTGGCACTCTGCTCAGAGGTGGTGGACTCCTTCATGGCCAGGAAGATGATGTTGACCAGAGCAAACTCCTGGTAGTTCCTCAGCACGTCAGCATCAATGTCATCATAGATTCCCATACTCTCTGTAAGGGGACGGACACACAAGTTCAGTATCTCTCTGTTGGGGATCCCTGAGGAGCCGTGTAAAACTTCTCAATTTTATTTTTTTTAACCCTACCTGAATTAGTAATTGTGTCGGTGGAAAACAAAGGCTTCCTGTCCGTCTTGTATGAGATAACAGACCTGCATCAAAGAGAGAGAGATTTATTTTCATGACCAATACAATACAATATTTTACCCATTTAAGAAACAGACAAGTCAATCTTTACATTTTTTTTTTACACAAATGCAAATAAAGAAAAAAGGTCAAAACTAAAAATCTCATACTTGAATCTGTTGAAGAAGACGGTGCCCTGGTCAAATTCGTGTCCAGAGTTGAGCAGCTCGGATGCGACGATCGAAGCGTCATTGAAGCTGGGGGGCTTGCGGCCCACCTCCTTACAGTTCAGAATGATGTGCTGTCCATGAGACCTGATAAGGAACAGGGGGTATTATTTGTACAGTAAAACAATCTGCACACTTTCTTTGATTTTTACTAAATATGAATTATGATTAAGAGTCCTGTGTTGGTCTGAATCAGGCTCTCTCAATCGTTTCATGCCCATAACCCGATTTTAAAATTCTCATGATGAAGATGCAATGAAGCTCAGAGCTAATTATGAGAGTTAAGTTATACAAACACAGGGCAAAAACTTGTAATCTAAGAAATCGTTTATTTATTTCACTTCTTCCTTTACCAAAACTGTCCATTAATCCATTAGGGCTCCTGCACACTGGCTGCATGGAGTGAGCGTGTCAGCTGCGTGTCGGCTCCCATGTTAACCGGTTAGAGCTTTTAATAAATGACATTTTGATGTTTGAAAGTCTTTAGGTTTTGACATAAATGCAGATATAACTGTAATTAAAAAAAATGAATAATTATTGATTTTCAAATATTGCACCTGTCGATAAAGAACAAAATATTCTGTAGCCCATTTTGCCGTCAATACTGCCAACGTCGTCCTTGCTGTAATCAAATCAGTATACACCCTGAAGAAGGTTGTCTGCGCTGCTACGCGTGGGTTGCTTCTCCCCATGTCCTTTAAATTTTCTATTATGAAATAGCCAGTAAAATAAAGGCTTTTTAAATAATTTTGAAGAAGAGTGCCTTGGATTTCAATTTTTTCTACACTTAATTGAAGTCCCGACCCTAAAGAGCACCTTCAAAACATCTGATTGAGCTTCCTGAGCACCCTGGACTTTTTTTTGTCTTCAGTATATATTTATGGGAAACATACATGTGTCCAGACAAGGCTAGCAGCATCGCGTCAAACACGTTTCTGGTGTGCAAAGACATAGAAAAGGCCATGCAGCCGCCACGCAACAGAAACGCCACGCTCACGCCACGTAGGCAGTGTGCAGGAGGCCTTAGGTTTCGATTGAGTGAAGCATGCTTTTATACTACCAAAGCAATTAATCAAATACCAGCATACCAAAACCTTTGCTAAAATTGTTAATAGCTACTACTTATACAATTATTACCAACATTGACAAGAGGGAAACTACAATTCATTTGCAACTAGCAGTTACCTATTCTGAACCCTTTTAAAGAACTAACACAGGACTCCAGCTGAACAACACCAAATTTCTGCCACTAATAAACAGAGACACCATGACCAGCTAAATAGCTGCTCAGAAAAGCCCAACACTGGACCCGATTAATTTCATCAATGTTATGAAGATGAACGATTTTCATTTGTACCTGTGCAGCAGGTTTCTCAGCTTGTCTCCCACATTGACCACCATGACCTCGTTGCCAGCGCTGGTCAGGGCGGCGATCTCGCTCTTAATGAGCTTGGCCACACCAGTGTGGATGGCACCACAGAGTCCACGGTCAGAGGTCACACCAATGAGCAAATGCTTGGCGGACTTGTCCTCCGGCGCTTTGATTTCGGCCTTCTCGTACAGGGCTGGAGAGCAGAGATGAAACCGTGGAATCTTAGTCCAGTGTCAAAAATTTAAAAACACCATCAAGTATAAAAATAACTACTCATATCAAGGGATATATAACATGGAGCCAAGGTGTACATACCCAGAGCACCAGTGCCATAGACTCTGGCTGGCTTCAGCTGCCTCTCAGCACGAGCATACTTGGCAGCGGCCACCATTTTCATGGACTTGGTGATTTTCTGGATGTTCTTGATGGACTTCAACCGAAGGGTGACTAGAGAGAAAAGAGGATATTAGTCAGTAGCAACATTGCATGGTATACAATCAACTGTGATGACAAATGTGGTTGACAACTCTCTAAACTACATTTACTGTCAACTCGCTTTGTTGAACACTAACAACGTTTTGCGATTCCCTAGGATTAGCTGTGCAATTCAGTATCTCCTATCGTAATGCTGTTTGACGTAAATGGTAAAAGGTGGAGGGTGGGGCCTTGACCAACTGCCACTTTGCTCGTCTGAAAGCCATGTTGTCTCTCTCTCTCATGGGCGGGCCAAATTCTCTGGGCGGTCAAAGCAGAGAAAGGGGAGGTAACCTTGCTCCTTATGACCTCATAAGGAGCAAGATTCCAGATCGGCCCATCTGAGCTTTCATTTTCTCAAAGGCAGAGCAGGATACCCAGGGCTCAGTTTACACCTATCACCATTTCTAGCCACTGGGGAACACATATTAATGTTAAAAAACCTCATAAAGTAAAATTTTCATGCCATGGGAGCTTTAAAGCTATAATAATGAATAGTAGTAAAGAGTGAAATAAAAACTACATCTAAAGAACTAGATTAAAAATTACAATAGATTTAAAAGCAATACTAATAAAATAGCTTTAAAAAGTTGACTAAAAACGGCTGCTGAGCGCGTCATTGGAACACCATTGCCTTCACTCAGACATGTACGATGGCAGACTGCAGAAGAAAGCCAGTTGTATCTTCAAGGACATTACACACCCTGGTCACTCTGTGTTCTCTCCAATGCCCTCTGGTAGGAGATTCAGGTCCATCAAGTCCAAATCAAAACAGGTTAAAAAACTGCTTCTATCCAAAAGCTGTCAAATCCATAACACCAAATGGCCACTGAAAAAGAACTGCTATCACACCTGGAACTGTTCTGTTTGTGCGTGCTGCCGGTTTGTCTGTCTGTTAGCACTGTATGCACTTTCATCTACCCTAATCCCTTATGCAACTTTTTAACTTAAATCTATTTATTTTGTTTTAAATGTGTTATGTCTCCAATGCGGAGCTGCTAAACTGCTTTTGGTTATCTGTAAAGCAATGACAAATAAACTATTCTATTGGTTTATGAAAAAGATATTAAACCCATGTTTTGGCAGCTAGTTTCTTAAAGCCAACAGGTGAATCCCTGTAAAGACTTGTGAACTTGCCGAGCTTAATTTGTCATTTCCCTCAGAATGTACCAGATTTTGGCAACGACGATTCAGATTTTGCATCTGGGGTGTTATCAGTGCGAGTTTATAGTCTGTAACATGCTGTTGAGCTGTCGTCTTTGCATAAGAGAGTAGTATTAAGTATACAAAAGTACTTACTGTCCTTCAAGGTGGCCATGCTCCTGACCTGCCCACTGTGAAAAGAAATAATGCATGTGAGCTTTAGCTACAAGCATTACCAACAGGCAATAGCCTAATTAACTATAACATTAGACAATAGAAACAACCATAGCTTCTTGTCACGTTAGTATTTGAATTGAAACTTAAATAACATTCACTTTGTTGCTAGCTATCGCTGCAAGTGTGCTAGCATCAGTTAGCTTAGTATTTCCTGCACAAATAAGCTTCGATAGTTTACCCTAGCAGAAGCTATCTTTGGGACTGACATGCGCGTTAGATAATGTAGTACTGTAGTCATTAGTTGGTTTAATGTTTACTCTCTTCACTAGCTTCTCGCACAATGTCAGAACGTTTTAGCTCGTAAATGTCAACGTAGCTAGCATTAGCTTCTCTGAACTTGTCCATTCACAGTGCAACACACCGCTGTCATTCATTAGCCGCGGCCTCCACGTTAGCACGTCCTTGCATTCAATAACTGGATGTATTCCAGACTACAAGTTACACATTTAGTCTAATCACATACTTCATGAAGTACATAGAAAGACGATACACTTAAAGAAGGTTGCGAAAGTATTGAAATAGTTTGACTTTACCATTGAGGGGAGAACACCAACGCGCTGGTCCTGGCGAACATGGTTACTCCTATGAAGGTCAGACACGCAGGACTGCGCAGGCGCAAGGTAAAGGCAAAAAGCAAAATCATTTACATTTGAGCAAAATGGACGAACGCTGCCTTCACGGACTATCAGAAGAATTGTTAAGATGCGATTCATACACATGAACAAACCCACAATCTCCAAAAACTTAAATTTACCAATTTTGAGAGATGGAAGACGTATTCCGATATCTGCCTTAAGTACAAGTACATTTTTCACAGTGTATATTCAAAATTGGGCTCAAGTAGAAGTACAAAATATACATCCTGAAATTAAAAGTAAATCACGTAGAATCTGTGGCTCATATAAAAAACAATTTGTGCTTTATTGACTAGCTCAGTGGTTCCCAAAGTGGGGTCCCCAACAAAAGGAGCATGATTTATTTTCACTTTACTTCCATCAATAAGTAACACAATGACAGAACGTATGACTGTTTTGGTGGTCTCATACACTTTCTGTAATAAAACATCTAACAGCAAAAACCCTATCAGAGGCAGGACACAATCTTATTAAATGTCTAATTTGTGTCATTTTAGTATGTATGTGTTGATTTAAATAAAAAAGTTTAGCAACCACTGAATCTATCCATTTATCCATCTGAAAAAAAAATCATTACGCTATATTGTGTAAAATCCGAAGTTTATGAGTCCATGAACGCAGCTACGGTTATCGCGTGTTTTAAACTCTCGCGTCAGGTTATGACGCTGAACACACGGAAACTGTTTACGTTAGTAGCGGTTGTTGGTGGTTTAGCTGTGATTCGAGCAGGCTTTTCTCAGTTTAAACGTTATTAATCGGTACGTATCGGTTGTTTTATGTTTATTGTTGCTGGTCAGAATGGGGAAGGCGGACTTTCTCTCCCCCAAGGCGATAGCCAACCGGATAAAATCCAAAGGTCTCCAGAAGTTGAGATGGTATTGCCAGATGTGTCAGAAACAATGCCGCGATGAGGTAAAAATGAGATGTTCGTTAAATCCGTCTACGTTAGTGTATCCGTTGTTGCTGCTGTCGATAAACTGAACTAATGTGTCTTTACAGAATGGCTTTAAATGTCACTGCATGTCCGAGTCCCACCAGAGGCAGCTGCTGCTGGCCTCAGAGGACCCAAACAAGTTTATGGACCATTTCTCTGAGTGAGTTCCCTCATGGCGCAGAAACAGAATCCTTTATTGATCCCTTCGGGGAAATTGTTAAATTGCAGCTGCATACATTAAACACGTTGGTGTAACGTTACTACTACGGAAGCGTAATGCGTTCACTTGAGAGAGAAACACATCCGCACGTTTTTTTTTTCCTGAATCAGAATCCGTTTGTATTGGCCAAGTTTACTTCCATACACAAGGAATTTGACTTCGGTAGGTGTTAACTCTCTATACATAGACAACTAGTAATATAGACACATAATGTACAATAGAGATGTGCAAGATGCATATTGGAATGATACAGTATGTAATGTGTAGAGAGTGGGTGAGTGGCCAAAGTGGGGATGACCCCACTTTATAGAGAGAATTGATGGGAATTGTCTTAGAATTAAATTCTGAGATGATTATCTCGTTCATTCACGATTATCTCATCAATTTTCTAACTACAGATGGTTGGAGTTTAATCTTGTTTCTTTCCTCCCAGTGAGTTCAAAAGCGAGTTCTTGGAGCTGCTTAGAAGACGTTTCGGTGAGTTCCGATCCCCGCACAGATTATCCGGATGTTTAGCTGTTTACTGGCCGCAAACCCTTTCAGTGTGTCGTCGTTTTTCATCCGCAGGGACCAAGCGAGTGCACAACAACATTGTCTACAATGAATACATCAGCTTCAGAGAGCACGTCCACATGAACTCCACACAGTGGGAGACTCTCACAGACTTCACCAAGTGGCTGGGCAGAGAAGGTAAGCTTTCTCAACATGTGGTTCTATACAGGGTTTTTACATTATGAGGTTTAGGTGCAGCACCAACATCATTGTTGGCACCACCTAAGCCGAATGAATGTAAAATAAATATGAGCATCAAAACTAACTAAATGACACTGAGATCTAATTATTGTAGTTTGGTCTCCAGTGGACTTCTTTAGCAAGTATTGACTTTAAGCATTTGAGTGTTATTTATTTACTATCTGCTCTAGCTTTTTTTCCCAACACAGGTATGTTGGTAAGGATGTGAAATTGATAATTATTTCTATTGAAAAACATCACATTTTCTGAGGGAGGACCCCTAATCCAAAGCCAAATATGCGCACCTAAATCTTTGACAAACCCAGGGAAAACACTGCTACATGGATTTTTTCCAATGTGTAATTATTCGCTGAATGTTACTTCTAGGTCTCTGCAAGGTGGACGAGACCCCTAAAGGCTGGTACGTCCAGTACATCGACCGCGACCCGGAGACCATCCGCCGCCAAGAAGAGCAGGCGAAGAAGAAGAAGCAGGAACTGGACGACGAGGAGAAGACCGCCAGGTTCATCGAGGAGCAGGTCCGAAGAGGCCGCGACGGGAAAGAGATAGACGTGAGTACCAGACAGGACCGACTTCAGCTCCACGTAGTGAAGATCAATAGAGAGTAGGGCTGCATGATAGGAGAAAAATATGTGGAAAAAAAAATGTAAGATCATTTTTGGGGGCATTTTAGGCCTTTATTTATATAGGACAGCTGAAGACATGAGAGGGGAAATGACATGCAGCAAAGGGTCGCAGGTGAGAGTCTGCGTCAAGAAGTAAACCTATATAGATATAGTAAACATATATATATGGGTAGCTCTACCAGGTGAGCTACCCAGGCGCCCACGAAAACCTTGTTGAGTATCACGATAACGGTAGCCTATTACTTGCGATAGATAAACAAATATTAAAATGTATTCAGTTCTGCTTTTTTGCTGCTTTCAGTATTCTTCTAAAATACAACATATTGCTTGTTGAATTTAAAACAGATGAAATGAATGAATTCTTTCTGTAAACAAATTGAACATAAAAGGCAGCACCAAAAAAAAGGGACAGTTCCATTTTAACGTGCAGTTTTCTGCCGATATCTTATTTCAACTAGCACAAAAAACCTCTGAGTGTCGATCGCGAAATGTTGCAGCCTTTCGTGGTGTGTTCATTGCGCCGGTCGATATCGCGACGACGTTTACAAAAACAAGATATTGTGCAGCCCTAATACAGACTTGACATTTCAAAATAAAATGATATTTTATCCCTGTACTTTAATCTGTAGGAAACTCCAGTTTTCACAGAGCTGAAACGCGAGAGTGAAGAAGAAAAAGGTTAGTTAAAAAAATAGTTTTTGTTTGGGATCATTTACATTTAACTATGCGTTTCTTTCCACTCACCCTCACATGTTTTTTTCTGCAGTTGCTTTCAACCTGGGCGCCTCCTCATCTGTGGCCGGGCCTTCCAAATCGAGGTACAGAGCTCTTAGAACATTGCTAATTCTTCTGCCTGATTTTCAAGCAGCTATAATTCAATCATTTTGCCTGAAACGGTTTGTGTCTCCCTGTAGTGCTTCCCTGGGTCCTAGTGCTCTCAAAGCAGCAGCAGCAGCATCATCATCATCATCCTCCTCCTCCTCCTCCTCAACCAAGAGGAAAGACACCAGTTCAGACACCAGGGGGGAGAAGAAAAAGAAATCTGCTCTGGAAGAGATCATGGAGGTAGAGAAGATGATTTTTGTCTCGTCCTCTGTGTGGCGTGCTTGCATTCGGTCGTTTTTTTTTTTTTTTTTTTTTCCAGTTGCAATGCTTTCTGTTCAGATGGAGGAGAAGAAGAAGCAGTCGGTCAGAACGGATCACTGGCTGCAGCCCAACATTGTGGTCAAAGTTGTCACCAAGAGACTGGGAGAGCGGTACCACAAGAAGAAGGCTGTCATCATGGTAATAAAAAGCTTTGTATTTGTTGTCACATGAGAGGTTATGTGCATGTGGGGAAAAGAAAGAAGACCTATGTTGCTAAAAAGCCGTGGATCCCTTTTCTCGTAGGAGGTCCGAGACAAATATGGAGCCGTGGTGAAGATGATCGACTCCGGAGACAAGCTGAAATTGGACCAGAATCACTTAGAGACGGTCATACCTGCGCCAGGTAAACCACCAAAACTCTAACCTTCAATAACCCCCCCAAAAAAATGTTTCTACAGATTATTGAATGCAGTTGTGTCAAACTGATCAATGGTTGAAACATTGCGATGTACCTCAGCTGTACTTTTCTATCTGTATCAGCATCTTGTTGTCAAACGTCCTGCAGGTAAACCGGTTATGATCCTGAACGGTCCGCACCGAGACACCAAGGCTCTGCTGGAGGGAATAGACGAAAAGAACTTCAGCGCTACGCTCACGCTCGACTCTGTAAGCATTTCGAGGGGCTGTTTCCACATCTGTACCGGTCGTTGGTTTATCATTGATTGGTTTATTTTGTTTCCGATTGGCTGACAGTTTGCCCATTAAAACTGTATAGTAGAAACATAGTCTTCGGTCAACAGCTTCACCCAAATTACAAAAAAGCATATTTTCATTTTCCTCTAGGATTGTCTTACCATGCAGATAGGTTGTGGTTTTATTTTCCCTGGTTCTGACGCACAAGTCCTCTGGGATTTCTGCCTAGTTTTGTTTCGTGGTTCTTGAAACACAAAAAAAAAAAAAAAAAAAAAGACATTTCAAAGATTCCAAAATAACTTTTCACAAACAGTGTCCCGGTGTCAGCAGTTGTCTTTGGGAAAAAAAACCTCTACTAACTAAATAGTCCCAAAAATAAATTAATAGTCCCCACCTTTCACAGCGAGGTCTGTTTATTAGCCAAAGCAACTGAGACATTGTTCCTGGAGAGAGATGTTGCTGGTGAATGTAACATTTTCAACTAGAAGCATTCGGAGAGTGTAGACTTCGGCCGCATCTCGCAATGTTAACAAAAGTGAAAAATAATGAATGTACCTTCTCCGTAATTGGGATCCGCTCCAAAATTGAATGGGCTTTTCCTTGGCCCATGCTACACCCTTCCACCAAGTTCCATGGAAATCAGGCCTGCAGTGTTCCGTAATCCTGGTGACAGACCGACAAACCAAGCCCAAAAACATGACCTCCTTGGCAGAGGTAATGATATGGGCACTAAAAATAATCCCGTAATATGGGTGAAATAACCCTTTAATCACCATGCACATCCGTGGTGGTTGAATTAAACCTACTGTATTTACCACTTTACACAAAAAGATACTTTAAAAAAAGTTCCTCGTTTTGATTTATTTTAAAAGTGGCTATATGTGTGACAATACACTCCAAAAATAGAACATGGACGAAAGTATTTGATAACACACACTACGTAGGAAATAAAAGCATCTCTTTATCTACCAACAGGATCTTAGAAGTTCCATGAGCTGCATTCACTTTTATGTTGCATATTTGTCATTTGTTGTATCCAGTACCGATGCTGGAGCTATCATTAAAGTCACATTTTCTCGCGTCTCCAGGGTCAACAGAAGGGGAAGAGAGTGAACGTCGCCTATGAGGATTTCTCAAAACTGGCCTGAACGAACAACCTTCCTGTTCTAACCTCAGGCAGCCGTTTGGCTAAGGGACTCTACTGTGTCAGAGTTACTTCCCCCAAGATTCACCTGTACATATACACACCCCCACAGTGCATTAGCAGCGAGTCATCACAGAGAAACCCAGAGCAATGTGTTCAATTAGTTTTTTTTATTTTGTAATAATAACCAAGTTGATCTTAACATTGCAGATGTACATTTTGTCCAAATAAACTCTACAGAAAAAAAGTGACTTCTAGTGTTTTCTTTTGGAAAGAAATTGGGAATGAAGCATTTTATCATTTTAAAATCAGGAAAGTTAGATGTACACAAAGTTCCCCTCTTTCTTCTGGCTCCTGTTTTACAATTTTTAAAAAATGGGTCTCATTTTCTCACTGACCCAGGGGATTAATAGCAGCACAGGGTACTTGTGTGTCTCTGGCTGCTCAGAGAGTCTGCAGGAAGCTGTTGAGATTTGGGACGATGTAGTCGGTGTAGTGGCCGTCGATGAAGCCCTTCCCGCTGTTGTGTATGAACCAGCAGTAGACGTTTGAGCCGCGCCTCTTATCGCGCCTGTAGTCCTTCTGCCAGCCCCTAACACACACACACACACACGGTTATGGTTTTAAAAAGAAATGTGTTTGTTCAGAAATCAGTTCTAGTTGAGTTAAAACTTACCTGGTGACGAGAAGCTTGTTGCCCTTCACATCCATGGTGGCCTCCTTCTTCAGAGGGTCGACCCCTTCGTGCATGTCATACACTCTCACATCAGGCTCTCTGGAAAACTGACCTGAGAGATCACAAACATGCTCAGCTTCAAATCTCCAAGTTAAAGAGGATCTGTGTACAGTTAGGCTGCGGTACAACTTGTAACGTTTTTAGCAGTTAATGTCGTCCTTATCGTCCGTTGTATCAACAAAAGTTAGGTAGAAAGATCTAAAAAGTAAATGTAAAAATGTGGCTTAAAACTGTATAAAAAAGTCAATATATGGCTGACGCCATGGGGGTATGACACCATCGACGGGTGACTAAATTTTTCTGCCTTGAACATTGTTGAAAACTTTGTGTAAAAAAAAAAATTTACAATTCAGCTTAATATAGATAGTCATTTTTAGACATCTTAAATCAGCAAAGTAATCATGTTTAAGGCTGTAAGGTACTGTAACAGTAAAACCCAAAACCAGTGTTGATGTGCCTTAAGGCGCAGTACCACTAATGGCCACTAGATGCTGGCTCCAAAAATGTAACTACATTGATGTGGGCTCAACTTAACTTGTTATGTTACTTATGCTCTCAATAGCTAATTTGACTTTTTCTAATGTGTGTTTTTGACTGTCATTATGAGAGTCATTGTTCTGTTTCGCAGATATTATGTATAATGTTTGTTTTTTTCAAATTTAGATTAAATAGATCCAGTAACTATCAAAAATGGCCTCCCTTTAGGAACCTCTTGGTGACTTCCTCCATGTTTTTCTACAGTCTGAGGTCTGACTGATATCACACTAACACCCTCTAATTGTATAGCTTCCTGTGAGAATTTCACGACACCGCATAGACATACCTATGAGTCCATGGACCAGAGGGGAGTACTGGTTGTCGTTGGGAATGTAGATACCGAGGAAGTCAACGTTGACTGGATGTTTCTTCCACACACGGTGAAGTAACACCATCACTTGGATGTTGTCATTTATGACGATGGAAACATGAGAGTTCTTCACGATGGAAATCCTCACACTGAAACACAGAAACATAACAACGTGAGATAAAAATGTCTCTGATGTCAAGGCACACGCTGTAACAAAAGGGTGCGACAGCCGTTTACCCATCCTGTGTGATTTCAGCCGTGGCCCCCCAGGTGAAGGAGTGGTTGCTCCTGCCGTCAGTCAGGGCGATGCTGTCTGTGCCGATGGTCACGCTGACTCCATCAGGCAGGTAGTAGACGGAGATGGTGCCGAAGTAGGTCTTCAGTTTGCTTTTGTGTGTCTGCTTAGAGCCGATCAACTGACCGTTTACCACCACACCTTCAGGAAAGGAGACAAGGTTAAAGAGGAGCGTCAACCCGTGGACAGTACTGAGTGGGAAGTGACTAATGTAAAAACAAAAGTAGATATTCATTTTTGGGGTTAGAGTTAGGCTAAGTTCAAAGTTGCAGCAAATAGATCAAGTGACACATTACTGAACAACTTTTGTCATCTGATACCCGAGTATTTACGCTTTCTAACTTTTTTTTTTGCAGTCATTTGGATGAAAAGATTGATGCATTCCGCTAAATATGAAGCTACAGCCAGGAGATGGTTAGCATACTGTAGCTTAGCAAAGCACTGGAAACGGAAGGAAACAGCTAGCCTGGCTCCTTTGAAAGATTAAAAAAATAAATAAAAATGCAACCAGCATCTCTAAAGCTCACTAACTAACATGTTATATCTTGTTTGTTTAATATGTACAAAAACTGTCAAGTGGTTTTTTAACGTGGGTTATGTGTGGGACTATTTCTTTGGTGGGGCACAGTGACGACAAGATGCTATCCCCCTCTTCTCATTTCTCAGTTTATACATCCTCCATTCCTTTCTTCGTCTTTGTCCCTCCCACCTAAGATGCGAGAGACCGAGGCAAGGAGAAGAGGCAAGGAGAAGTTTATCGGTGTTTTTTGCCCCCAACTAGTTAGTTTACAAATTAAGATGTAGTTTATAAAATAGATGTTTTATTACAAATAAAACTACCCAACAATATAAAGGCCTACGGGTCCAGCTGAAATGATGCGCCGATTAAACACTTTGATATACAGAACTGTTTGGATCGTTTCCAGTTTCTAAAATGTGAGGATTTTTCTGCATTGAGTATTTTTACTTTTAATACTTTAAGTAGATTTTCCTGATAATACTTACATACTATTACTTAAGTAACATTTCCAATGCAGGACTCTTTTTTTTTTTTTTTTTTTTAACTTGTAAAAAAGAAAGATATTTCACACAACATTTGGTACAGTCTGGTACCTGTTCCACTGTCAGACACCAGGTTGAGAATGTGGCCCAGTGTGGAGTCGATGTTGAAGCAGACGTCCATGTTGCTTCTGGGCAGGTGGACGATGAAGTGAGGGTCGTTATCCACTGGATGAGAAACACTCGTCACACATCCAGCACTGTTCACTTTTAACACTGCAACTCGATTGGGGATTCATGATTTTATGGAAGTCGTCAGAAGTGTATGTGTGTGTGTGTGTGTGTGTGTGTGTGTGTGTGTGTGTGTGTGTGTGTGTGTGTGTGTGTGTGTGTGTGTGTTACCTAAGTTGACTTGTTGAGGCAAGGTCCACTCCTCTGGGCCCTTGGCCACCTGACTCGGGGGGGCCGGAGTGGTCAACAGGACCCAGGGTGGAGGCTGGTAGACCACATTCACCGGAGGCACACCACTGGGGCCTCCTCCAATTCCTACTCCTACATACACATGACATAATATAAAGGTAACACCCAGAGTCATTTCATCGGCATTGTCATTACCAATTACACTAAGATTATTTTATTGTGATTTTATTTTTATGTGATTTTGCAAACATTTGCAAAATATCTTTCAGAAACAATTTGAACTTAGCACAAAAAGTAAGGAAATTTGTGTTTGGTAGATTATTTCTCTGTGGTAACAATGTTTTTTGACAATAAATCTTATACCGTTGGAAAGCCTGTTTAGTTCCCTTTCAATGGGGCCCCATTTTTAACACACACACACACACACACACACACACACACACACACACACACACACACACACAAATGGTGCCCCATTTGTAAGGGAACTAAACAGGCTTTCCAACGGTATAAGATTTATTGCCAAAAACCATTACCTGTTACCACTAAGGGTGTGACGAGATCTCGTTTTACAAGATCTCGCGAGATTATAACGTGACGAGATTTCTCGTCGAGGTGAAAAGAGTGAAAGAGTCACAGACAAGACGAACACAATATGTAAACATTGTAAGAAAAAAATGCCGTACTACTAACTACTGCACCCGCTAGTTAGTAGAGAGCTGTGGTGGTGCTGTAAGTGTTTTTGCATAGTGCTCGTGTTAGCCGCGGTATACGGCATTTTTTTCTTACAATATTTACATATTGTGTTCGTCTTGTCTGTCACTTTCGCTGTTTATTATTTCCGCAGGAAAACCAAAATGTTGCCACACGCATGATTTAAAAGTGGCAGGGGGATCTTCAATAGTAATTCCAAGCTCCATCACGCTGACATCACATCGCCTCACGAGACAACTTTTCACCTCGACGAGAAATCTCGTCTCGTTCTCGTGAACCCAATCTCGTGATGTGTCTCGTCTCGTGGAGTAAGCGTCTCGTCACACCCCTAGCTTGTAACCTTGGTTCTCTGAGTAAAGACTATTTGTCCCAGTCATATTTCTTAACTGAAGTTTTCTTTAAATTAGTGTTAAGATCGCGTCTCGTTCTCGTGACCCCAATCTCGTGTCTCGTCTTGTCTCGTGAGCGAGTGTCTCGTCACACCCCTAGTTACCACAGAGAAATAATCTACCAAACACAAATTTCCTTACTTTTGTGCTAAGTTTAGATCGGAAGAAAACTTATAAAACTGTCCTGTAATTCAAACACCATTAAAAATCAGGTTTAGAAATGAAGGGGTGCCGTCAATCCAGGAGTGGGCTTGTGAGATGGCTAGGGCGGCGGTGTTTAAAAGAAAACGTGTTCATGTTGCAAGTTGTATGTTTTGTATGTTGCTAAAAAAAAGCAATTGTTTAATCACAAAAAAGCCTAGTTTTTTTAAATTAGAGATTGCTCAGAATCATTCCTTTGGCCAACAGAAATGTGAAGAATCGTGATGATGGGCTGATGGTGTTGTCATTTATACATATATTAATTTGGTTTATTGTCTATTTAGTTGAATGGTCTTGAATATTGTAGTTACTGTGTCATCTTTTCTTGATCTTTGTCTGGGTGGGTGACAAAGTGGCGGGGGGAGGATATGATCGTGTTGCGAATTGTATAATTTGTATGTTGTTTAAAAAAAAAAAAAAAATAGAATTGCTAAATCACAAAAGAAAATCAGGTTAAGACATTAATCAACATGTAAAGGTTGTATCTTCTGTCAGGAACCTAAGCAGCAGCCATGCTTGGGGTCCTTCGGGGAGTCGGCCAGCAGCCTCTCCTTGGCGTCCTCGCTCTCCACCAGCAGAGCGGTGAGAGGAGTGACGAACTGATGCTCCACGGCCAGCGACATGATCCGCTGGGTGATCTTCCTCTTCCTGGCAGCCGAGGGAGCCAGAGACCTGCAGGAGAGCAACGCTGCAGCTGTCAAATACTGATGATGATGCAAATTACCATCACACTTCCACAAAAAACCAATGTCTCCTGATAGACATGCTGATTTACTGCTGCTGCACTGATCGCCACCAACGTAATTAAGTTGTGTTCATACAATGACAAAAATGTATCTTGAATCTTGAATGTGATAAAAGGCCCTTAGATTATTTTTTATTGAGTTTTAGGTGATGTATTTGTGTAAAGACACTTTAAGCTCATTTATTTGCATTCATTTCCAATTAAGGATTTTGTTTCTTTAGAAGTCAAAGAAAAAAAGTCTGGAGTGCTCACAAGTTCAAACAAATAATGAAGGTGCTCTTTGGAAGGTGAACACAAATGTTCAAAAGAGAAAAAAAGGTCCAAGGCACTCTTCTAGCAAAAACAAATGTCTTTATTTAAATGGCTATTTTATCTAGAAATCTTAGTATGTTAAAAATTGACGGGCAGCAACCCACGCGTAGCGGCACAAAACGGCCTCCTTCAGGATGTTCAGGTTTTTGTTTCTTGATTTTTGAAAACTGTTTCTCACTGTTTCCCGTTTTCGGGACCTTTCTCACCTTTCAGAGATCAGCTGTTTGATGGTGATGTAGGCCCACATTTGTCTGGCGAAGCCTGTGAACGAGTGCTGCTGCTTGGCCAGCTCCGTGTCCAGCTCCGCGTAGTCCCCCTCTGTCTCCAGGGTGATGTCCAGCCGGGCCTGCAAGATGCGAGATGGGACAGGGGACACTGGTAGTACCAGCTCCTGGCCTTGAACACTCAACGTTCTGATTGTGCGTTCATGTGAACATGTTGTGAACAAGGGGTGTCTGACTGGGACTGAGTACCCAGGGCCCTCATGTGAGGAGGGCCCAAAGAAAATATCAGAATGAATAGCTATGGGTGCCGGGAGGGGCCCATAGAGAATGCATTTCTACAGGGCCCGGAATTTTGGTTGCATATGGTGCGTTACACTCACGGCAGACGCGGTGGTGAAGCTGGTCAGGGTGTTGCTCTCGGACGGCAGCACCTTCCCGGCCACCACCAGCTCGGAGCCGCTGAAGTATTTATCGAAGTGGTTCTGGGTGACGTCTGACACCGAGTCCTCTGGGAACTGAATGGTGATCCTCCGCAGCAGAGGAGAGGAGACCTGGCTGTAAAAGGTCTGCAGGGGAATGAAGAAGATGCTGTCAATCTTTAAGAGCATCAGGAAACTAAACCCTGCTCTCCTGCATGTCATAGTGAAACATCTAAAATCTCTTTGCACTTACTTGAACACATGGAGGCAGAGACAAAGTCTAAGATTATAGTGCATAAGGTGGTGGTTTGGCTTGTTTGTTTTTTTAGAGCTGCAAAGATTAATCGATTAGTCGTCAGCTATTAAATTAAACGCCAACTATTTTGATATTGATTAATCTGCCATTTTTTTTATGAAGACAAATAAAAATAATCTAATTCCAACTTCTTAAATGTGAATATTTTCTAGTTTCTTTACTCCTCCGCGACAGTAAACTGAATATATTTGAGTTGTGGACAAAACAAGACATTTGAGAACGACATCTTGGGCTTTGGAAAACACTGATTGACATTTTTCACCATTTTCTGACATTTTTTAAAACCAAATAACTAATCAATTAATCAAGAAAATAATCGATAGATTAATCAACAATGAAAATGGTTATCATATGGTATCATGGTTGCATGTAAGATATTTGCCTTAGTTATTACTTTTCTGCATATCACTGCATATATACATTGTTGCTGTGTGCATGTATTTATTTTCCTATCACTTAAAAATATAACATAGAACATATGATGCATGGAAATAATTCAACTTTCATGAGGGAAACGTTTATGAAAGATTTTTTGTTGTTGTAGGAACTGAAGATCTGAGTGATGCAGAGTTGTTTGCTGAAGGTAACGTTGTCGTACCCGTAGCTGCTCTGCAGCATCATGGTTGGCGTAGATCCTCTGAGCCATGCCCCTGTTCTCCATGGCGATACGCTCCAGGAAGTCATAGTCCACGTCGAAGCCGATGCCCAGCGAGAAGAGAGAAAACTCCTCCCTCATCACCCGCTTCACATTCTTCTGGATGGTGCTCAGCTTGATCTCACCTGCAGGAATCAGCATAGCACCTTACTGACTAAAGAAACAAGACTTGCATGTTGTTTTCGCTTTCATTTCCATGCATTCTTTCTCCGTGTTGGTGGATGAGCTGCTAAACCTGACAGTGGAGTTTAACTTTGTCAACAAGGCCAACCTATAACACTTTTCTTTCTTTTTTTTGTAACTTTATTGTCAATATTTCTCATAACAGAAATAGTAAGCTAGACAAGACAGCAATAAAAAAAAAGCATAAACAGATGGGAAAAAAGGAAAGAAACAAAAAAAAGAACACACACACACACGTGGAGGGCTGCCAGAGTATTAGAGTGCAAGATCAAAGCATGCTCAGATTAAGGGCGTAGCATAGCAGCAAACACACACATCAGACATTTAGGTCTCATCAAGCATTATCAAAAATGGATTCCACACCTTCAAAAAGCATTTTTGTGAATTCTTTTTGTTCACCTAAAACCTTTCTAAGAGGAGCGTAAGTCAGTCTTACCCACAGTGGGGTCTCCATCAGACACCAGGATGATCATGGAGACCGAGCGAGGGTCGATGAGACCCTGATTGGACGCCTTCAACAGCATCTGAACTGCTCTCATCAGTGCCTCGTTGATGTTGGTACCTGGGGTCGAAGGTCAGCAAAATATACAGTGTTTTCCCTCAGTTTGTGGATTGTGCACGTATTTGGTGAGGGGTTTAGGCATCCTCCCTCGAGAAAAGTTTTTCATTAAAACAAATTCACATCATTCTGGATCATTATTATTACCATGTCTGTAGTCTCGCATTGCCAGACCTTCCTCTACAGCGCTGTGGAGGAGGGTCTGGCTAGTCCACACAGCATTCCGGGATAGGAGAAAAACGTGCTCTGGTTTATTGGCATTTCTTTAAACCAGTCACAATTGTCTTGGGCGGTGCTAAGCGCCGGACGGAGCAATGGTGCCTCTTTAAAATAGCCTCCGGAAGGAACTTGTTTTGGTGGAATGTGTGTACGTTCTAAAGTTGTTTTAGTCATGAAACAGAAACCTCAGATTGGACAGACCCTGCAGAGATCTGAGGAGCAGTTAACCATAGTCCTCATAAATCAAAGACAACAAAGACGGACATCCGGCCAAAATGAGGGACATCCGGCGGAATGTCCAGCGGCACCTGAACAATCCCGGAAATGAAACGTCGTCGATATAGACTACCATATCTGTGTCTAAAATGTTGGAAAAGCTAGAGCAGATAATTGAAGACAAAACTTAGTAAGGAAGTCCACTGGGGACCAACTACAATCATTAGATCTGTGTCATTTAATCAAGTCATTAAGTTAGTTTTAATGCTCACATTGATTTTACATTCATTCGGCGTAGGGGCTGCCCAAAACGGCTTGGGTGCTGCGCCTAAGCCTTATAATGGCAGGGGAAACCCTGATATAGTCATTAACAGTTTGTGTTTAGCAGGTTAATTAGAGCAATCAAAATGTTATAATATAGAATAATATTCTCTCATACCTCCGTTGGGTTTGATGTTCTGGATGTATTTCTTGGCATCTGCGATCTGAATGGAGGAGCCGGCGACCAGCTCCTCGCTCCAGCAACGCACATTGTGGTTGAAGTCGATGATGCTGAAGTGATCATCTATGGTCAGGTCATCCAAAATAGCCTGCATGGCCTCCACTGTCTGTGAGAGAAGTTTGGGTTTAAATGGGTTAGGCGTTGACCTCAAGTAGTTAAGGTTAGGATAGCCGACTGGTCAGGGTCTTCTTGCCTAGAAGTTACGTTGGCTCCATAATAACACATCAAAGTGCCCAAATGTCAATGTAAACAAACTACTTAAAAGAGAAGAAAAAAAAAGATAAAATAACGTGAAGAACACCCTGAAAAAGGCCGTCTGTGCCACTTTGTGTGGGTTGTTGCCCAGTTCTATTTTTAATGTACTAGAATGTTGATATGAAATATCCATTTAAATAAAAGGCTTTTTAAATTGTTTGCACTTCCAAAGAGCACCTTCGCAATTTGTTTGAACTTCTGAGCACTCCAGACTTTTCTTCTCCTAAAAGCAAACCACTTACTTGCTTCATCTTGACTCCCCACATGGATCCACTGACGTCAATGACAAACACAATGTTTTTAGGAAGAGGCGAGAGGTTGGAAGGAGCAAAGAATTGGACAAAGTGGCCATCTGACACCTGGAGGAAACAGTGAAGGCTTTAGAGATCACCTCCAAACAGTTTCTAGCTGTATGTGATATGAAGCTTGTTAGTGAGGCTTTAAACGATATTGGATGAGTGTGTGATACCTGTAGTTCACCGGCGTTGCTGTCCCTGGTCACATCATACTGGACAATAAAGACGCCGTCTATTGCGCTTCCAGTGCAGTTGTCACACTTTCTCTGCTGCTGGAGGTTGGGCTTGAAGACAACATGAGCCTGGAGACACAGACACAGGCCATGGTACAACTGGTTAGATATAGCCTGGTTTACCCTAGACCCTTCTCAGTGGTAACTGAGAGTGGGTCTGGGGAATGTTCATTCACAGCCCATTTCCAAAGGGGCGTCACCAACGGACGCCGCTCAAACGCCTCTGGGCGCAATTGGATAGTCCTTCAACCAATCAGACCAATGATCCGAGTGACGTAGCAGCGACAGCAGCATCAACGGGTTGGAATGGGCTCTTGGCCAGACTGACTGGCCAAGAGGGGGGTGGGGGGGCTTGTATCATGTGGACGCGCTGACAGTTCTGTTGTCATTACTTATTTGTCATTTTCCTGTCATTCTTCATGGGCGCGTGTTATTTGGCAGTTGAGTTCAAATATCAACAATCTTTGCGCAGAATTACTTCCTGTGCCTTTAATGTGCGAGTATGTGAGTGTGTGTTTGAGCAGAGTGAATGGGAACAGTTTTCTTTTATGAGAGACAGGAAATGTTTGTGAACATGCAAGGACAATGAAGGCATTCATGCATTCATTTATTTGAGTGTGGAGATTCCTTCTCGACTTTTAGGGTATACAGTACATTTGTGTTAAATAAGTTGGCTGTGTATAGGAATATTAGGTGGACCTTGCCTTTAGAATAAATGCAACAGGGATGATACCTTTAAATGTCTGCCTCATTCAGGATTTTGCTCAATTTGTGCAAATCTCTCAAATTCACAGAAAGGATTCAGGTTCCCGTCCAAAAATCACGTCACAGCTTCATTTGTACCTTTAAGCAGATCCAGATTTCTCAATTCTAATTTCTGAACATTTTCTATACATCACTAAAACAAGAAAGAGAATTGGTACTGGCTCTCTGGGTGTTTTCCGGTCTTACCTTCTGTTTGGATGATGTAACTTTGATCATCCCTGCAAACTGCTCTCCAAGGCTGTTTGGTGTTTGTACCATGGAAATTCCCTTCGGCTCAAAGATGTACACATCCACCTGAAGAGAAACCGGGTCAGTGACCATTGCAGGAACACACACTCAGTGGCGGTTTAACACCATTTCAAATGGAGGAGCCAGGCTGGGGCCACATGCGATTTTAGGAGTCCCAAATATTAAGCACAAGTGTTACATACCACCAACCCTCCATAGGTTTGGTTCTACAAAATACTGATACACATATAACAATAAATACAATACTCATTCAGTGTTAACCTAAATTTTATTTATCAATGCACATGAATAATATCCCCTCTTTTGGGGATAAAAGTATGGTTAAAAATGTATGAAAATGGGGGTCTCAGATGGGGGTCGAGGCTTAATATGAAGGAGGCACTGGCCACCCTTTGGTCCCCTCCCCCCCTCTAGAACCGCCACTGCACATTCTGTCCAGACACGCAAAAATCCTCACCTGGAACTGTGGCACCAGCCTCCCGGGCTGCAGGTACAGGGAGTGCTCGTAGAAACCCAGCTTCCTGTGCATCATCTCCTGGTAGTGGAGCTCAAACTCAATGTTACTGCCGGGTGGAACATGGACTTCTGTCTTAAACGTCTCCATGTCCTGGGAATTCGCCCTGTAAAGCAGAACCATTTCAGTCTGTGTGAAGCTGTTGAGCTCTACAGAAGTTTGAACCCCAAGACGCTGGTCCAGTACCTGACAATGCCCGCCGCCTTGCCTCTGGCTCTGGCCTGGGCGTACAGGTTCCTGGCCACTGTCTTCTCCTTCACTGAGCCCACAAATGTGATCCCATTCACATTCCTGCAACACAAACAGTGAAAAGTTAAAGAGCCCCTATTATGCTTTTTGGGATTTTTCCCATCTTTTAGTGTTTTATAGATATATAGTTTTTTTTTGTATATGTAATCAATGTATAACGTACAAATAAACACATTTCACTCCCACAGACAGCCCTTTTTCATAACGGCTCACCCACATTCCTGTTTAAAATTCCCTTGGCTCTTTAAAACTCTACAAGCTCTCTTTAAAGGGCTGTTTGGACTGTGTGAAACTGGGCTCACATGGTGAAGTTGCTGATGAAAGCTCGTTTGGGGATCTGGACGTTGAAACCGATGCTCTGGGCTTTGGAGCCCGAATTGACCACCGAGCTCCTGACGGTGGTGTGGGCGAAGCGCGACGTGATGCGGCTCTCCACCTTGTAGCTCTTGACGGTGATGTCATCTCCACGGATGGCCTGTGCGGGCGATGACAGAATAAGTGACGGCGATATTAAGCAGACAAAAGGAGGATCTGGGTGTCAGCAGTTAAAACGATAACGTTTTCAGATTTGAAGGATTTTTCTTTCTGAGAATTCTCCCCTTTTTCTGAACTGGACCTCTGTTTATTTTGAACTTTGTGCCATACTTTTTCTCATCTATCTTAATATTTAAGAAATTTCTCTCACTTTTTTACTGTGTACCACAAACTAAATCTTAAAGGTATAGTTTGGATTTTTGAAGTGGGGTTGTATGAGCTACTTCTCCATAGTCAGTGTGTTACTGACAGTAGATGGCAGTTGGCACGCCCCCAGTTTGGAGAAGCAGGCAGGAGTACCGGCACAGAAGCTAAGCAATGTACTGCTCTGGACGGGGGCAGCATGTATGTCAGTTTAAGGGTTAGGAACTAACAAAACTAACAAACTAACTAACTGATCGAGGCAGCAGTAGACCAGCAACTCCGTGTTCTGTGAGGTAAAATGACCTCACAGGAGTCTGGTGGCTTTGAAGAGAGACTATAATGGCTTCAGTTATCCCTCTAAAGGGCTGTCTGACAGCAAGGTGAAGCGGTGAAGATATTCTAAATATAGAATTTTTATTTAAGGAATATAGAATTCCTTAAATATTCCCTTAGATTTGTTGAAATTTAGAAAACCTCATAACAATGACTAAAAATATGACATATGGAACAGTTGAAATGTCTATGCCTAAAACTTAAGATGTCCTGTGCACAATCTTTTTACACACTTCCTCTAAATGCGAGGGTTTTTTTTAAATAAATAAATAAAATAATGCAACTGAGTTCACAAGACCTACACTGATTTGATTTCTTAGGAAGAGACAGACAAACAGGCAGACAGACAAATGAGAGCAGGATTAGTGCAGAACAAAGTCAATTACCCGTCAGTCATGGGAATCTCTTCAAACAGCAGCATATTGACTATTTGATAAGGTTAAACTCTGTCACAGTGGAGAGGGCTCAAACAACAAGTCAGGAGTCATACCTCAAAGTCTTCCTGCTCCTCGCTGGTCAATATCGCTCTCTGAAACACACAGACACACATCAGCTCCATACTGTCTTAATCTACTCTCTGGGAGAGGATTATAATTCACAAACTGTGGTTATTACAACACAGATGACACAGGATTACCAGAAGGATCAGAGTAGGTTTGTTTGTGATTTTGTGTAATTAGGTCAGATTCTGTACACCCCATGGATCGATGATTGCAGTTATTGCAACATCAAAGAGAAAAGCAAACCCACAATTCAGGCTCTGTATTCTACAATTAGACAAGTCTGTAAATAAGAGAAGTCAGGTTGTGTGGTAGAAGATCTCACCTTGTGTCTCTCCCGATGGTCCCGTATATCTGACTGGTGGCACAAAGAAAATTAGGATGAAAATCTGTATTTCTTTTTCTGCAACAACTTAAGAAAGATATGTATTTTTCATGTGGCTTAACTCACGTTTAGACAGACAACAGAGATAATAAAAATCATTGACATGTCAGCAGTAGAAGAGTAGAGTTTCTAAGTGAGTTTTAAGGGTCAAAATTCAAATTTATTCAGATTTAATTCCAAAAAACGAATATATACAGAAGAAAGAAGGTTTGTCTTAATAATAATAATAACCCATCAGGCAGAATTTGCCCGTTAAGAATAAGACATACATTTTGTATGTTTTCTGCAGTTCAGAGAGTAGACACATTTCAGAGATAACAAAATGCCATAGCTTCTGCTACACAAAGGTGAGTTTTTAAGGTCAAAGGTCAGGTGCAAGAATTTAGATTTCATTATAAAATTTCACCTATACACAAAAAAGCTCTCACAAGTATATAAATGTATTACTCTTGCAATACACTTAATACACAAAATACACTTTTCCCCTTTAAATTGTTTCTCAATTTCACTTTTTTGTTTTAATTCATGTGAAAATCATAAAATCCAATAAAAATAAGGCCAACAACCACCAACAGATGCAAAATCTATTAATGCACATGAGAATAAAAATGTGTATTTTATCTTTCTTTCAGTTCATAAATCACAACCAATTTGATCCTTACTTTGACTTAAGATTGATATCAGTCTAAAGAGTGGTTTAAACTCTATTCTGTGAATTTAAAACCTTCTCCCAGTCCCCGCTAACACCCTCCAACTCACCGTCTCTTCCTCCCATTCTCCATCGATCACAAACTCAAAGCAGCGGCCCTGTTGGAGGAGCAGGAGCCCCAGAAGTAGCAGCAGCAGACGCCTCATGTTTCCAGGCCTGTGGGCTCAAACACACATACCCTCACACACACACATATATATATAATTATATATATATGAAAATAGACAGACGGTCCTTGTGCAGACACAGCTGAGCTTAAAACTGAAGGTTAAAATCCACCGAACTGATCGACTCCCAGCCCCAGTCAATATTTGCAGTGTTTCATGTAAGCCAGAGAGGAGAAGGAAACTTTGAAACTTGACCTGCAGTGTGGGCAGGGTAAATACATGGGACAGATTTGACTCAATCTTAGATTACACAGAGATTTCACATCAGACTGGTTGTTCTAAGGTCTGGGACTTTGATATAACAGTCACAAATGGTGGATATTTTTTTCCAAATATCATTCTGATGTGTAGCTTTTCAAACAATATAAAGACACAGAGATGAACATGTTCAAGGCACATATCCCCAGTTTACATGAGAAAGATGTAATGTTGCATTATGCCCACAAGATGGCACCAACATAGATCTTACCGCTGAAGCCTTTACCTCTCCATACTCACGTTGTAATGCTTAAAGTGGATTCTTTTATTTGACAGTTTAATTTTGACTAAATGCATGATTTTTAGGGAAATAATGAAATGTTTTCTTTTTTTTCACACTATAACTTAAAAAAACTATCATGCAAATGCTAAGTGTGATAAAGAAAATAAAGAGGCAATGAACGATTATAACTCCCTAAAACACTGAATGATTATTTAGAGTCCTACGGCGTTTCAGTGACTTTTTGTTTTTCTAATTAAATTAATTAACAACCTTAAAAGTATTTAATTTTTTTCGTTTATTAGGATGTATCATACGAAGCTTAAATTAATAGTAGTTACATGTAAACTTTGCAAATGTATATTATTTATTATGGAACAAAGGTCAGATTTCATGCAGCTGATGGAAGGTCATAATAAATATGAATAATGGCATGCTGCCTTTAAGTGCTCCTCGTAAACTCCAGCTCTTCTGTGTTGTGTTTACAGTACTGTATGTAGAAGAAGCACAGGCTACTTCTTCTGCAGAATGATCTCTTCAACGTTACCAAAATCCGAAATCATTGTAAGACTTCTTCTGTGAACACATGCACATCCTTCTAACAGGCTCTATAGACTTGTCCACCCTCCCTATGTATGTCCGTACACCTCCCTGAGTGGTCATTGTGAAATAAAGAAATTGTCACCCCATCTCTGCCTCTACTGTCAACTAGGTCTACAAATAAAAGAATGCATAAATACTGTATTTAAAAAAAAAGAAGACATTAACTACTAACTAATTATCACAGAATGTCAAACATGGGGTCATTGTAAATTATACGAGGGACTAATTGAACTACAAAAGTTCATGTCAGCCACTTAGTGGGTGTTACAAGTAGCACATGCACATGGGGGAGACTTTCTTTTCAAAACCGTATTTCTCTTTTTGTGTCAAACCTGACTAAATGGTGTTAATAACATACAAGTGATGAACACGGTAGAAAATAATGTGATAGCGGAAGGAAATACAGCAAAATGTAATTTAAATCCCTCCGCTATATAGCCGAATCCTGCTCTCTGCTCCTCCCAGACTGGACACTTTTTTTAAGGGTTTAACTCATAATTGCAACAACAACAAAAAACGACACTCCCTGAAGGCAGCAGCAGCCCAAATTGCCACTCATTCACGAGTGGGACTGAAAACACTGCATCACTCTCCTCCAGTGGGTGGGCGTATTTTTCTCCTCCACACCGTGTCACCGCTCTGTCCGGTCACTCTGGTCTGGACTGACGGATACTCGGAGACGCTGCGCGCTGGAAATAATAATGTCCCATTTATCTTTTTAAGTTTTACTTGACTGCAAGATGCTGCTGCTGCTGACTTTACTGATATGCACCAGCCCGAGTGTACTGGGGCGACTGGAGGAATCCCAGTTTGCAGATGACATTGATTCCGACCTCGCAGACTTTGATTTAGGCATTGTAAGACATTTAAAAAACGAAGGGGTTGTACATTCCTGTGTTTGGATTTTCTAATCTGACTAATTTTTTGTACACACAGGCGCCACGCAGGGTCCCGCGGCAGGTGAAAACTATACTAGCCAAGGTAAAGTCAAATTTACTACATAGACATGACGATGTTTTAATATTAATCTATTTTTGTTCCTTACATTTAGAGGCTAAAACGTTTAGATTGAGTCCAAAACGTTTAAAAACAATGGTATAGGCAAAGCAAAGAAAAATAAATTGGAAGTGGTTAATTTAAAATGAAAGATAAAAACAATGCCCTACATTAGCCTGTTGTCTTAGGCATTATGTTTTGGCACATCAACTACATAATGACACCTGTAAATCCGTCACTAATCTGAGAGTTTAGGAGTTTGTGGTGACTAATCTCCCTGGCATTAAGAAAACATTTGATTAAACAGAACTTTCTATTTCTAACAGTGATACAGAATGCATGACCTAGTTTCAGTTATTCAGAAGCATATTGTGTCACCCTGAAATTGTGCGCTTTAGGGCGTGACGCACAGGAGATCCGCCAAGCGCGCAGATGTGGCATGAGTATCTGTAATGCACTGGATCTTAGCTCATGGGAACACATTCCCCTGCCTCTGTTTGGTTATTGTAACTATAGGGAAATTGGGGTTTTCTTGGGATGGGGAATCTTGGTTTATCAAAAATAAATTCCGTGATTCTCATATGCACAGCAGGGCTGCGTAAAATCGTGCCAAATTGGCATTTACAAACATTGATCTGGAAGTCCAAGTGGTATAGGTCTTTTAGTAATGCTGTTTTAATTTTACCTCTGCAGGAGACTAAACCGCACATCCAGGAACTCTCCATCAAGACCACCATAATCTCCCGCTACGCCTTCACCGCGGTGTACTGCGCCATGCTCAACCGGCACTCCGCCGCTGCCGAGGGCGTCTTCCAGTTTCAGATCCCCGCGGGAGCCTACGTCTCCAACTTCACCATGTAAGAGTCTTGCAGGTCAACTGAGCAGCAACAATAACACACATAGTGAACCTAAAAATCATAATAAAATGGGGTTTTATAGACATTAGTGTCGCCTAAAACTCTTGTATCTCAGCTTATAGTAAAAACTGACTAAATGCCTTTACAACATCATTAACATGGAA